>NC_056598.1:9279869-9298845 GCF_018340385.1 Cyprinus carpio
TAAATAGTTATCTTAAAAATATATATTTTGTTGAGTATGCACATTTTGATACACTGGGCTCTTATGGCTTTACATAGCATAATAAAGGAGAAGACTGAGTTCATATTTGAGGAAAGAAAAAAAAATTTGGTGTAAAAATATATAGATATATACATGGGAGAAAAAGTAAGATGAAATTCTAATAGACTATAATGTGAATCAATTAGATATTACAGTATAGCTAATTGCATAAAATGCCAAATATAATGCTCTATATATATTGTCACTATGTCTACCAATAATGTGTGTGTAGCAAGTAACTCAGTAAGGACTTCACAGCAAAATAAATATATAAATATCACCTGTAAAATGCTTTTTAAAATGTCAAATGTAAAATGCTTTTTATTTGTTTAAAAAAGTATAAACTACCAATTAGATGACACGAGGCATGTAGTAGTTTATTATTATTAAGCAAATTTTTGATCATGCTGATAAGCCCTGTGTGTGAAATGTGTTTTTCCAAATATGATACAGCAGGCTTTTATAGGGGTTAAGTGCCCTGAACCTGACCAGATTAAAGTCTGGCATAGGCCTACCTTTTATAGAAATACCTAAACTACAATGTTACAAAGCACAAAGAATATTGAAGGACAAGATTACACCATATGCACCTTGCTTCTGCCTCCTTCTTCCCATCTTCAAGGCTCCGCCAGGTAATATGGTCCCCAAATCCTTGAATACACACATAAAAGTCCATTGTAGATATTTAACATGATACACCCGGTTAGGAACAAGTGTACCTGTTGAAACAAGCCACGACTACAACCACAGAACAAAGAGATCTGCAAAACAATGCACCTCTGATCAGAGATCTCAACATAGTCTTTCGTACAATACATATTGCAATGACAGAGGCACGTCAGACAAAGTGCATAATTTTACATCTGAATACATCTGATCATTTATGATCACAATTCTTAATAGCGGCTGCAAAATGCCATCAACTGAGGTTTATAATGAGCTCAACGTTTAATAAAAACATACTCTTCCACCTTATACAGGAATACCGTTAGATATAATATTGTAATTTAGCAGTAGACGTTCAGCCTTACTGAGACAGTACTGAGATTTATTTTCGGTCAATCGGGAGTTACATTAGATCCGCGTTCCGGGTCAGAAGCCGGTGGTCTAGCACGGCTAGCGTTGATAGGAAATATTTGATCCAATGTTTAAATTAATAGATATTTTTACCTCGTCCATTGCCATCGGCTAACACCTCTCCGAAATGTGACGCAATAAAAACCAGTATAAAAGAAACCAGGGCAATGTTGAATAAAGACGACGGCATTTTCATTCCGACGGTCGTTAGCCTCGAGCTACCCTGGATGTGACGGAACAGAAGGAACGCCTTGAAGACTTCTTTCTTCTTCTTTTTGTTCAATGGCCCATTCACACTCCTTAGGAGTATTAACCGCCACCTGCTGTATATCTTGCGCACCATGGGCAAGCGTGTAATCTGTAAATCGCTTTTAACAAACATTATTTACTACCATTGAAGAAAAAAGCACAAGCTCTACTGTTTCAAAAACATCACATTCATCCACACATACAACTTTTTAATGCAAGGGTGTTAAATTCAGTCCTGTGTGTCTGTTCTACCTCATTGCAATCCTACTATGATAGCAGTTAATTCTGGTAGAATATACAGACAATTTGTCACTTAAACCTTAAAAACTTATTTTTTTGTCTTAATTCTTGGAATGTACACTCCTATGCCACTGTTTTTTGTGTTGAGTTTCGTATTTAGATCCATCTGTACAGATCTGTATAATAAAATATATACAAATTTTCTCTCGTAAAAAACATTGATTTCATTACTAGTATGTTCTTCGGTTTTCTTCTGCTTTTTTCCCAGTGCACCCACACAGCAGTGAACACGAACCCACACTGGGGGGAACACACACCACACACACACCACACACACACACACACCAGGAGGCCAGTGGGCAGCCATTTATGCTGCGGTGCCCGGGGAGCAGTTGGGGGTTCGGTGCCTTGCTCAAGGGCACCTAAGTCGTGGGTATTGCCGGCCCGAGACATGAACCCACAACCTTAGAGTTAGGAGTCAAAACTCTCCTCTAACCATTAGGCCACAACTTCCCCACTTAATACGTCTCTTCCGAGTTTATTTCTCATCAAAGATTAATCCAAGCTATTTGAACTCTGCCACTCTTTCTAACAATTAGTCATATCATTTCAGTTGTCATTTGTTCCATTTTTCTTTTTCTTTGTAATCCATAATCCAAATCAATGCTTTTATGGCTATGTCTGGTAATTTTTTTTAACATACTGTAACTGATCATGTTTCTCCCTAGCATTGTATTCTTTGAATTGTTAAGGGCTTTTTTTTTTTTACATCAAAATAATTTAACAAATCCTCATCCATCAACTTTTTTTTCATACGAACAATTCTCAATATTTTACTTAGTTCTTGTCTTCTTTTTAAGAACTTCTAAATCAAGTTTTAAATTCTGGTGAACTTTAGCAAAAGTTTTAGCTAAGACTTTTGTCTTTTCTTTATTCGTTATGGCCATTTTTCACACGTTGATGACGTCAAATGCATCACATTTTATGGACCCCTCCCCCTTTTCATGGACTCAAGTGACGTGTTTCCGTATTTTTTTTAAATGTCATAACTGGACTTTTCTGTGAACGTTATCTCGGAGTCTGCACTGATAGCCTTGTGGGCAGCGTGTGCTGATATATACAGTGCTATTGCGCTACAGGCAACCCAAGTTCGAATCCTGACTAGAGGACCCTCTTCTCATTGTAATAACGTGTAGTTACAATATAAATAAGAGATTCATTGTGCAGTGCAAGCAGCTTCATTGATTAACAGAACATTGTGAGATCGCAATGAACTGAAGTGAAGGACAGCTTTTAGTGATATTAGAGGTAGATTAGTAGAAGTGGAAGTAGCTCTTTCTAGGTGGTATAATACTGTCTGACCTTCTCAGAATGGATATATTAACCTCAGAGAAGAAAGACTTGTGTTTTGTGTTATGATTTTATTTGTGTTGATGTTTCAAAATAACTCATGTACTGGAGATTTTCTCTTAATAACAGATACATTTTCGAATTTGTTTCTCAACAAACCCTACTGTATGCCTTAAGAACACTTGGGATATGGAACAAGTTGCATGGGATAATTTTTATGACACTTGAATCTTTTTTGTAAAAATATTGAAGTTTACAGTTCATTAAATGTACAAGTGCAAGCATTTTATATATATATATATATATAAAAGACCACAAATGCACAGTATATGTTGTCTTTTTTTCATATTGTTACCGTGAAATAGAAAGGAGAAAACAATTGAGAAAAAGAAAGCTCTTTGTGGATATTCTTGTTATTCTCATTAAAATACCCAAGCATTACGTTATTCTCCTGACATCTGAATATGAATCATGAAGGAAAATGTACATCTCGTTCCGTCAAATTGATGGATACAGATTATTTGTAACGCAGCCTTTTTATTTGAAATGGTTGTTTTGGTCTTTTTGAGTGGAATTTCCCCAAACCAAAAAGTGCCATCCTCCCATAATTTAAAACTTGTTGTATTTTGCAGAATGCTGCTGTTTAAAGTTTAAGACAGTCACGTTGTATAAACCCTAACATTTTTTTTTTTTTCTGTTTGTAGCATGAAAGTTATGAGTTCCAGTTTGATGTTATTTCAGTTGAGGTGAGCACAGTGCAAGAAACACTTAGACCTGCTAGATTCGAACTTTGTAACTCCTTAAACAAATTCAGAAATACAGTTGGGCATAAGAACCATTTCTTTTGGAAGAATCAGAGGGAGCAGTCCAAGTTCCATTTGCAGATGATTTTTGTTCATATTCATTTTCACTAAATCCCCATTTTACAATTATTATTATTATTATTATTATTATTATTATTTGGCACCTTGGGGAAAAAAAGTTTTTTGTGATCACTTTATTTATTGGATTTATTTATTTATTTATGTATTATTTCTCTCTTTTAGGCTAGAATGAAATAAGAATATTCTGAAAATTTTGTTATATTACTGAAAATGGTTTCTTGGAATTACAATGCAGTAATCCAGTGGTTGGATACTTCCTCTTATGTGATGACAGCAATTGGTTTTGTCATTAAGCATTGGCTTGTATATTGAACCAAAAGGAAAATAAAATTTCTCAGTATTTGGTCACACTGATTATGAAACTGCAGAAAGGTGTAGGGAAGTAAGAAAGGATGTTAGTAAATTAGTTGGATTGGTAATAGTAAACCTGTTAAGCAATTACCAGACTATAATATACACTGCTAACCTTAAACATATACATATGTTTGAATAAGGGCAGTGATAGTCTAAAATAAAAAGAAATGATAAACAATGATCACTTGTCCTTATTGGTCGTCGTTGATTATTTTACGTAAACATTTCAACTGTTTGCAATATTGAAGCAATTTTCGTTTTGTGATTTTTCTCTCAAGCAACCAACCAATATGAAACAATTATATATGGTGTATTATTAACTAATCACATCTTATTACTGTATGTATAAAACAATGCATGACTACAACAAGGTTTTGCTGAAGTGCATGGTGACCTTTAATAAAACAACAAGAAACAAAAAATAAATAGCATACATTATTGCATTATAAAAATGTTCAAATACAATAAATAACTTACTAATAAATAATCATTGCTTTTTATAACACCTTAAAATGAAAAGAAGCTTGGCATGTAACAACTGCTAGTTTGCTACTTGGACAAAATGTAGTTGAAAACACGATTTATTGTTATTGTTCGAAGGTTGAAACCCTTTAGGACTTTGCACAGCTGCAGTCGTTCTTGAAAAGATTTTTGATGATCCATGGACACCTGAAAAAAAAAAAAAATACATAATCATACTTCAATACGAGAGCTTTACAGAGGCCAAATGAATGCATTTAAAAATGTTACATGCCTATTATCAATAATTATAGCCTGCTTTACCTTGGCCGGAGAGTTCTCCATCGCAGAGACAGAGAAGCAGTTCTATTACAACATAAAAAAAAAAGAAGTGAAAAAGAGCCTTGCAATAAACAGTATTATAGAGAGCTGTTGTGTGTTTACCTGCATGAGTTCATCAATGCTCCTAACTACGGATTTGGTGAGCTCTGGGTTGGAGTAGGCTCTAAATGTCTCCCGATAGTAGTGGAGATCTTCTAGAATTCTCTGTAGACATTCATTCTACAAAGAGACATGTCAGTGTAGGCTATGTCAGTGTAACAGACAACAGACACTAATCAACAGAAGAATAAACAGAAAACAAACAGAAGAATTGGAGAAAGGGGATTATACATTTACCTCATCAATATTGGAGGAACAGCACTGTGTGTGAGCACAGTTGGAGTTCTGCGGGGTGGAACAAACATAATATAATATGTTACATTTTTGATTATGGTGAAATCAACAATCAAGAATGTACGATGATGAAGAAGGGAGAAGTATACGTTTTTTTAAAAAAAAAAAAATAATATATATATATATATATATATAATATATATATATATATATATATATATATACAACAGCTAGTTATATTCATCTGCAACTTACTGATCTTTATTAATAAAGGAAATTGAGGTAACTGATTTAACTGGCTTTCCACTGACAATAATGAATAATTATTATTTTTAAATAAACCAATTTTATCTATCATTTTAACAAGCTAAAACTTTTATATTTATAGTTATTTTAAACAGCAACAACAATTTCAGTTTTTATGTATTATGATTGGTAGTATTTACAGTATAACACTTTATTTCAAGTCTCATTGTTACAGTGTAATTATACATTTAATAATGAAGGCAAAAAGATCCTTGAAATGAATAAAATTGATTTCTATTACACCTACTAAAACACCTCACCTAAAATATTATTGTTATACATTGGCTTATATGTAAATTGAACATATTCGTGCTTATTTTTCTTTTCTTTTCTTTTCTTTTCTTTTTCTTGTCCTTTTTTTCTTTTCTTTTCTTTTGCCTCCCCCCCCCAACTTGGTGTTTCGTATTTTTTTTTTTCTTTTCCTTTTCTTTCTTTTTTCTTTTCTTGTTTTTTTCTTTTTTTTTAAGTTAACGGGACATGCCATTCTACTGTAATGCCTTGTCCAGTTATGTGGTATGACTATTTTGCGCTATGAATATTTATGATGGCTATAATATACTGCTAATAATAATTTCATTGTAAACTTAAACTCCATAAAGTAGGATAGCTTCATCATATCATTTTTAATGGTGACGCTCTTCTCTTACCTGTGGTGTGCGTAAACAGAAAACCGTTGTTTGTGTCCTGAATGTGCACCTCTGCGTTCTGCTGTGTGCAGTCAAACCCGCTGAAACAAGTGGTCCTGTAAGCGGATAATAAACATGCTATTAGACTTCAGACCACTTGTGTGTGTGTTAGCTATTATGTGTTGCTTTACTGAATGACACTCACCATCTCGATCACCGCTGATACGTTCCAGAGCAGAGAGCGCGCGAGAACGTTGCACGTTCCGGTGGAGGCGCGAACGGTGATTGACGCGCTCCGAGCGGAACGGCGCCGATGCTACATTGCCACAGCAAAGCAAAAGCACAGAGTGCTGACGGCCAAATGACTGTCACAAAATGTCACATTTCACCAACATATTAGTAAATAGGATGTATCTTTCATTTATTAGAAATAAAATTAATTCAAAGGCAATAGGAAAGAGCACATGAAATCGTTTGTAGATTTAAAATCATAAAGACTAATACTTACAAGTACAGACCCGGGGAGCATTGTTGCATTCAACTTTTGCATATTCTAATGCTCAGGATTTGCTGCCGCTTTATAAATCATTTGGAGATAAGGGGAGTTTCAACTTTTCAAAAACGCATGCTGGTTAACTAAAATGAAAATAACCGGCTACCCATGTGTTTTGTAATTTCCGTGGTATTAACAGCTCTGGAGTTTAGGACACACTGCGTGCATATGTGGGTATATTAACGCACGTTTCGATTACTTCACACGTAGTCTACAGTGGTGTTGTGTTTGTGTGTTCAGGATAAGAATCTTTAATTCGTTGCATTCTCGCGTTTACAGGGTCATATGTAAAATTTTTGCAGAAACAGGCAAAAGAAGGTTTAAAAGAAAGCTGGGCGTTTAAGAGATGTAAGGTCCTATAGGAATTTCGTGGAATGTTATCATAGCCTAGTATAAAATGTAAAACGTCAAAAATATTCCAGGTTAAGCTCAGTCTGACAGAATTTGTGTTTGGCTATAATGTTGATCTCTGCTATTCATTCATTCATTCATTAATTCATTCATTCATTCCCCTGAAGAAAAGGACACTTAAAATGGAAGTCAATTGAGTCTATCTGAAAATGTTTAAAATAGCCTGCTCAATATTTAAGGTGATTTTAACGTTAAAATCATAAAATGACTGTGAGAAACAACGGATTCAAAAAGATTACTCAAACACGTTTTAGCAGAATAACTTTCCTTAAATTCATCCAAAACTTTTGGCCCCTTGAGTTTTTGCTTCTTGTCTCTTCTTCTTCTTCTTCTTCTTCTTCTTCTTCTTCTTCGGCCTCGTCTTCTTCTTCACGGAACATCAACGGAAAAACAAGGAACAAGTCATAATAATTCTTTTTATGGTAATTTGAATCAACATTTTGTCCCATATACTATTTATTGCATTTTTAACTTGCATTTAAACTGGAATATTACTTTAATTCGACAATTAGAAGGTCACATTTCCTTTCTTTGGAAATGTGACCAATGATTTAAGCAGGAAAAACTACCAGCTTTCCCAGTTGTCATGTTTTTCAAACATTTTCATCATCAAAAAAAAAAAAAAAAAAAAAAGTGTAAAACAGAGACTGACATCAAAAACTCACATGGCTTGCCTTATTTGCACGTAACACATTGCTGTTCCTGGAAATACCTCACATGCAGAGTTTACACTGCATATTGCATTTTGTAGAAACTAGACGGGCCCTTACATTCATAGATTATTTGGTATATTAATTTTTAAGGTTTTTAAGTGTTTACGTATTTATTTATTCTTTCAGTTTATTACAATTTCATATACATTTCACATATTATTGGTTTTGTAGGCCACAATGGTGAACAAGAGTGGAATATCCACTAAAAAACAACTTAACTGTTTTATTTTCCCTATTTTTGTGATCAATTTGATGGAGCAGACACATATCTCCTAAAAATGATGTAATACTGTGGCTATGGGCTCAAGGGAGAGCGAGAGCAGGAGCGTGGTGGTGACCTGTGTTTTGCGCAATCTGGCCACAAAAGGGAAGTAGACACAACTACTCGACTTTCGGTTCAGATACCAAATGCTGATACTCATGACCAACGTGCTATCATTCACTGCTTTTGTTCCACTTCTGTGTATATTTGGGTACAAAAATTAGACGAGTGAACTTAAAGAAATAAAGGTACTTTTTTTTTTTCATTTTAACAGGTTTTGTTTTGGGGACTGGACCTAATACCAAAACACAATGACACTTGCTGTTGAAATGCTTCATCCCTTGTGACTCTGCTAAACAGTTGGAACTTGAAGGGATAGTTCACTGAAAAATGACAATTACCCCCATGATTTACTCAACCTCAAGCCATCCTTGATGAATATGACTTTCTTCTTTCAGACCAATACAATCAGAGGTGTATTTAAAAAAAATGTCCTGACTCTTCCAAGCTTTATAATGGCAGTGAATGGGTGCTGAGATTTTGAAGTCAAATAAAGTGCATCCACCCATCATAAAAATGCCCCAAATTATTTATAAAAGCATTCTGAAGCGAATCTATGCTTTTTTGTAAGAAAATATCCATATTTGTAACATTTAACAAACAACATTTTTCTTTACAAATCCTCCTGCACTTCAAATTCATGACCGGTGTTTTATTTTGTTTTGGTGTTTGTCACTTCTCACCAGAGCATATGCTACACCTACATCATCTTCTTAAATGCGACGAAGCTAGAGATTAAGGTTTAGAAAATTTTAAATATGCCTTTTTTTTTTTTTACAAATACGTATCAATTCGCTTCAGGAGGCCTTTATTAACCCCACAGAGCTGCGTGGAGCACTTTATTTGATGGATGGGTGCACTTTATTGGACTTCTATTGGACTATTGAATATCAACAGCCATAACTGCTATTTTTTTATATAACTCCGACTGTGTTCATCTGAAAGAAGAAAGTCATATACACCTAGGATGGCTTGAGGGTGAGTAAATCATGGTGTTATTGTCATTTTTGGGTGAATTATCCCTTTAAGAAGAACACAATTCTAATTCCATTCCATACTGGCCCATATTAAGTCATTTATTTGTTCATGATTTCCTTTTACAGTTCTGTGCACAAAGATATACAGCATTTCAGCCATGTTGTGTCACTTACATCTGTGAAACAGGAAATGCCACATTTGGATGAAAAAAAGTAAGTAAAATAGACATTCTTAAAAGACTGACGTTAACAGTTCATTGTGAACACAATAATTAATTACCACCACACCAGGCAGCTTCAAACAAATAACATCATCCTAATATTCACTTGTAGTTATATTTTAGGTAGGAGAGCTTCATACACAGCACATCAGCCATTGCAAACACTGCATCAGACTAAAAACAGAGAGTAGAGTAAACGTATTCATCCCTAAGGAGGGAAACTGCAGAAGGTTAATATGCGAATCCAGCAATAATCTGCACAGAGAAGCAGTTTACTAGCTGATAGATAGTTCACCTAAAAACGAAAGTAAAAAACTTTCCCTGTATGGGCAAAAAAACAGTTCAGAAATATTCTTTGCAAATCTTCATAAAGGTTTGGATTGACATCTGGGTGAGTAAATAATAACACAACCATCATTTTTGGGTGAACTAGCCTTTACTCTATAGTGTTGTTTCCTATTAAGGTCCATTCCCATTCAGTATCATGAAACCAGCAGATATTTTGTACAGGAAAAGATCCAGTTTGTCAGTGATTCTTTCTGTATTTATACATTATGAAGGATCAACAAAGTGAGTGTGAAACCCTCAGCTAAGGTGCGGACATGCATGAACACTTATAGCATGTATAATTAACATACATCCACACAAAGCTTGAAACATAGGCAAAAACACACACATCTAGTAAAAAAAAAAAAAAAAGGATCTGTAGTGAGTACACTGCTTCATCACAAGAGGTTGGACCCTGTGCTGTTTGCCTCAAAATGGAGAATCACAGCGACCGTGGCAAGCTGCTTTACCCTTGGTCACAGATTTCTCCATCATGTGCCTCTGCTGGCTATGTGCATGCCTGTTCAAAAACATGAAAGAAAATACCTTTTTTTAGATGTGTACTCATACCCAACCTTAATGTAAGCTCTAATTTAAGCTGCGTTTTAAATGGGTCACGGCCTAACCTGGTTAGATCCTCCACATCTACCAGCATGGCATCCTGTTCCATGTGTAGTTCATCTCTCATGAGCAACAGCTGAACCAGCTCTTCATTCAGACCTGCAACGCAATTACAAGTCAAATCAACCACTTTATTGCCATTACTACAAAGACTTACTTGTCTTTCTAGATGATGCATCATATAACTACAAAAGAAATAAAAACAAGCTGTGTGTGTGTGTAAAAAAAATATTCAACACAGTTCAGAAGTTTAGGGTCAGTAAGATTTTTTTTTTTAAAGAAGTTTCTTTTGCTCACCAAGACTGTGTTTATTTTAATAATAATAATAATAATAAAAATAATAATAAAAACAGTTAATACAGCAATACAGTGAAATATTATGAACAATTTAATACAAAATATAAAAAAAAAATCAGTTTTTTATATAAATATAGCCTATTTTAAAAATGTTCCTATAATGGCAAAGCTGAATTTTCAGCATTCATTTCTCCAGCCTTCAGTGTTACATGAAAGCATTCAGAAAGCATTCTTCAAGAAACATGTCTTAATATTATGTTGAAAAGATAAAACTGCTTAATGTTTGGTGCAAACCAAGACATAACATTTTCAGAATTATATTGTAAGTGTCTTTACTGTTGTTTTTGCGAATTGTATATATAAATATATATATATAAAATATTAATACTATTTAATATATAAATGAAATAGTTATATTTAATATTTAATGATAATATTTACTTTAATATACACGTTTTTGTGTGTGTATATACAGTATATTTAATCAATTAATATTTTTATATATATGTTTTGTAATTATTTGTGTATTTTATTTATATATTTTTTATATTTGCATTAAGTACACACACAGACACAAAAAAACATTAAAGAAAAAAAAGAATATTTTAGAAAATAATAACATCACAAACTACGTGCTTATTTAGAATATTTCTGTCTGCTTTTCTTTACCTTGTATCTGAGAGTGCAGGTCATTGGTGATGACCTGTAACTGACCGAGACTCATGTCCCTCAGGTCCACAGGCCTCAGATTCCTCTTCATTAGACTCTCACTGATATGTGGCAGATGTGGTAACTATAACACAAGAACAAAGTTAAGTGAAGTTGAATGTATTGTGTTTTTTCTTATTAGCAAGTGCTCTGAGGTGAAGTGAAGGCCCTTTTGAAAACTACAGTGAGGAGAAACTCAGCGCAGCACTATTCTTGGACACTTGTGTGACTGACCAGGTCTGCCACAGGGGACCTGCGGTGTAGCTGAATCTGTCTCTCCACCTCCACCTGCATGCGGGCCATGGGACGGGCCAACGCCAGAGCCACACGGGCCTCCTCCTGCAGCCGCCGCTGTATCCGCCAAAATTCTGAATCCTCTGAGTCCAGGTCTTCCTCTCCTGTATCCCGGTCAGACAGGGAGGAACTCTGTTTGCTCTATAGTCAGACAGAAACAAAAACTGCTGAATTAAATCACACCATTTTTTATCACAGTTCCAAAATGTAGAAGAACTTTTGTTTAATGTATTATTAAAAGGCTAGGCTTTATACCATAGGTGACAATGGGGTGTCCAAGCTGGTCTCTGTTCTGCTGTCCTCTGCATCACTGTCCCTGTCACTGCTGCTGTCATTCACAAAGCACATCTGTAGATTCACCCCCATTCTGAAGCCTATAGAGAGAGAGAGAGTGCAGTGAAAAAAAGATTAAATTCAATTCAATTAAATCAAAGCTATCAATTTGTTGTTGACCTTTTTATTTCACTGCTTTTCATTAGAATGCATTTTTCATTTAGAATGCATTTTGATTAGTAATCTATCCATGTTATTACAGTGGGTAGTAAACTGTGAAGTATAACTCTAAAATAAACACTTGAGATAGTATTACTGAAAAGAGAAAGAAAGAGTGAACATTCTATTTAGAGTTTGTGAACCACAGTGATGAACTTCCCACAGAAAGCTGTGCATTAGACTTTTCTCTTCAGTTGCAGTAGAATTTTGTGGTTAAATAGTATTCTATGAAAACACTGGCTATAAGCTTCAATTGAAGCCTGTACATAGAAATGTCTTCAATGTCAAGAGTTCAGTTCTGTAGACTGGAATGAACCTGGTTCTGTGGTATCTCTTGTACAGAAAAGGGTATATGCTGTGGAAAATTACTCTGTGAAATATACCACTGCGGAGTGTAGAGTGGGAAAATTCTGTAGGCACCTAAATTTGAATGATTATTGGACTTTCCTTTAGCTTTCTAGGATACCTTGTTGAAACGTGGTTGCAATACAAGAAAAGATACAGAAAAGCAGCAAACTACACCAATTAACATGGTCAGTCCATGGATTTGTGATGCAATAAAATTGTCATAATATAAAATAAGTGATAAACTAGTAAGAGGTTTCTTGTCTTTATTAAGAGAAAGAACTAAAAGTAATAATTATATACAGTAACTCTGCTAATAAATGTTTAGGAAAGATTAAATATAACAGCACTATACCAGGCATATTTATTTGTCATGTTGGCTTTCTTTGCTTTTCAGCATTTTTTAGACTCTGTTTTAATGTCATTCTCTCATTTGTTCCTTACTTTCAGTTTAAAGGTAGAACAAAGATGAATAAAAAATAATCCTGAAAAAAATATAGCATTCACTTTTGCTTGGGACCACACATAGGTATATTAAGTAAGTATGAAAAATATTTATTTGTTCAAACAGATTGTTTTACCTGTATTTAGAATTTTTCACTTCATTGCGTTGTGTTTTATGTTTTACCGAAAAAGTCTTGATAAAACTAGGGGATAATATAAATAATTGCATAAATGACAACTACAAACACTAATCTCTTTAAGGAGCCGATTCTTGCAGAAACATTATTTTGAAGATTAATTGCTGCTATTTTCACTCTCTGCAACATTTTTTGCCTCTACATCAGCACTGTCTACATTTCCCTCCACGTGTTATTCTTGAGAAAAATGGGTCAAGTCGAAAGACACGATTTCTTCCTTACCAAAGTGCTCCAAACATTAAACAATAAACACAGCAGACTAAAATAGCCACTTTTTTTTTTCTGTCAACGCCATTTGTATGATCAAACAGTGGAAATCAAAGTAGACTAAACAGACGTCAAGTGAGAAATGGGGTGTTACCTACTCAAGTTAACATGACTTATATGTCTGAAAACACAAAATTATATATTTGGTATGCAATGATAAAAAATTAGACAATTACGAGCCCTCAATATACCTAGAGGTGTGGCATAAAGGTTTGGGACAAACACACACGCTAAAAAATGTATCTTAGCACGGGCAGAAACCCTAAAATAAAAAGAAAAATATTTCAGATTTTAAATATGATTCAACTGTTTTTATTTTATCAGTTTGGCATAATTAGCATTTTTAATGTTGTTGAAAAACAACAGCATTTATTTAATCAAAAATACTGTTAAAACAGTAATATTATGAACAAAAAATATTATTACAGTTTGTAATTTACTTTTTTTTTCTTTTTTTTAATGAATAAATTTAAAAAAAAAAATATTTATTTCTGTGATGGCAAAGCTGAATTTTCAGTTTTTGGTGCTTTACATTTTTTGTAATGACTGAAAACATTGAAAAAACAAAAAACAAAAAAAAAAAAAAAAAAAAAAAAAAAAAAAAAAAAATGTTTAATAGCAATTATATAATGCTACAAAAGATTTCTATTTTAAACAAATCCTGTTCTTTTCAATTTTCTATGGTATCTATATCATAAAGTCCCTTAATGGCTTTTTATCATGACTTCCCAAAAAAAATAATATAAAACTTCCATTATTAATACTGAGTATTAATAATAATTTGAGCACCAAATCAGCATATTATGATTTCTGAAGGAACACGTGACACTGACGCTGGAGTAATGGCTGATGAGAATTCAGCTTTTTCCATCACAGGAGTAAAATTATATATATATTAAAAAAATAAAACAGAAAACACAATCACTTTCTAAATTGCAATAATATTTCTCAATATTCAAGCTTTTACTGTTTTTAATTAAGCAAATGTAGCCTTGGGTGAGCATGAGACTTTTCAAAAATTGTTGATAATGTGTATTGAATAAAAAAAAAAAAATAAAAAAAATAAAATAAATAAAAAAAAATAGCGTATACAGTGCCATTCCAGTCGATCACTAAAAAAAAACAAAAACAATCAACATTACATTAAGACAACACCCACTGACCCCACTGAAACACAAGCGCCACACTGACCGTGAGGACAGGCAGTTTTTGCTCTGCTCTTTGCTGCAGCCAGTAAAGGTAACCGGTCCGTCGTCATAGAAACTGCCAAGGGCCAGCTTCTGCCTAATGGACTCCCTCTCATTCCTCTGGGCCTGACGAAAAACACAGTCGACTTCAGTAAATGAAGAGAACGCTCAGCATGTAGTAGGCCACAGAAGACCTCACATCCCGGAATAATTTGATGTGGCATTTTAAAATAGATTGTCCTCCTATTTCATACAAGCTACGGCTTACTCCATCCTCGTGGACAGAGTTTAAATAACATGCTGGATTTCAAGGGGCATGAAGGTATCGCTGTGGGGAAAGAGAGAGTGTGGATTGGAAGTGGAATGTATGATATAAATTCTGATTCTGTGCTTGTGGTGAAATCACTGCTGCCTCAATAAACGGCAAATTACAGAGACGAAGAGAAAAACTGTAGAGGGACCCGAGCGGCAGTACACGTGAAGGAAGAGCTCAGGCGCTCGACAAACATATCCACATAAGTACAAAAATATGTTTTTGATTACATTCCAGTTTTAAGCTATAAAAAACGTAATTTCTAAAAGTTCTCCAAACATTGAAAATGTCCAGTTTTTTTAAACGTTTTTTTTAAAGTTGTTGTTTTTTTTTCCCTTAGTTATGGCATTTTGCAAACATTATGGGAATATCACTTTTGATATGTTTTCTGAACATTCTGAGACCAGAAAAAAAAAAAAATTAATGTTACACAAACATCCAACCAAAACATTTCTGGAAAAAGTTCCATAAACTGTATAAATGTTTTTGTGCTAACATTTTGAGAACATTATTAAAGCCAGATAACTTTGAACAAACATTCTATTAATTTCCAGTTTGACCAGAACACTAGCCATAGTTCTGAGAATGTTCTCTGTTAGATGGGTAAATACAGAAACTGCGTGACTATTCCTGATGATGCTATATTGGCAAGAATAACATGTTCTCTCAGATCTTCATATTACACTCAGTTCATTGCCATGGCAACATGGTTGCCTTCTGGTGCTGAATAACTAATATAAAAAGAAATTCCTTGCACTTAACACTGTAATAATTATAAGGCCTACTATTGTGAGTCAATAATCCCTTCCTATATCCATGGACACTTTATTTTTCTCAGGTTGCAGTTCTACTGAGATGAGCATTTAAATAAAGGGCTGCAAGAGAGAGGCAATTGAAAAACCTTAATAGATCTGCTTGTGATTTGTAATATTAGCATTCTGTAAACCAGGTTTCCGCTACAATCTAAAAAAAACAGTAACAGCTAGATTCAGTTACTTTCATTAGTGGGAGACGTTGCCACTTCAAGCAAATGCAGCCAGCTATACAAAAAAAAAAAAAAAAAAAAAAAAAAAAAAAAAAAAAAAAAAAAAACAAACGACTGTGCGATGGGTTCCATTTGATTCCAATTCAAGCAGCACACTACTTTTCCCCCAGTTATCATCAAAATAAACCTACAAACATTTTAACATTTATCACTCTTAGTATCAGAAATTGAAAAAAATCTGAAAGCCTCAAGCAACAACTTTTTAAAATGCACAATAAGGCACACACATGGCAAACCGATACCATATAACATACGGATAACACTGATGCTACACAAGATATATTGACCAATCTTACCTGGTAAACACATTTCTCCTGGTGCACCATCTTTCAGCGCATTGTATAGTGCAGCAGCCAAGCCCTACCTTCTACTGCAGTGTCTGAGCTACACCCCTGAGACCAGCATCACACACACGAAAGGAGGGGGAGGATGTAGAGTGCAAGCAAGCTTGCTAAGGAGGAGCACAATGAAAACATGCTCTAAAAAGATGCAGTGAACTAGATCTATGTTTTGGCATCAGTTTCATACTAAATGTTCCAATCATACATCAAACCAAACCATTTCCCCACTGCAGTGTGTTCTCTACCAGCAGGCACCTTACGATGTCATTTAATCATGGCTTAAACCACCTTGGACAAAAAAAAAAAAAAAAAAAAAAAAAAAAAAAACACCCACACACACAACACCCACACAAACAACCAAGGACAAAGGCATTTAATCATTTGATTTATTGAATCGTTTGAGACAACTGCCAAAACAAAGAGCAGAACCAGCAGGTTCATGAGCAGGAATCACTTTTGCAGTATTAGCATTAAATCAGGAGGGAAATCTTTCAGAGCCACATGGAGCAAATTACCACCCTAATTCTAAGCATCTGGACTCAGTCCTCAAAGCTTCATGGGAAAGAGTTGGGATCTGAAAAGTCCAAAAGTTGAAGCGTAACGGGGCTTTAAAAAAAAAAAATATATATTAATAATAATAAATAATAATAATAATAATAAATAACTGGGGAGGTATATTACGCTAGGGTGGCACATTGGGAGGCTAGTTGGCAAAAGGTTTGCATTCAGCAGCTGCAGTTGTAGTACAGGGTTGAGGAGTGGTGGTTATAGGTGGTGCAGTAGGAATTCTGGGAGGCTGAACTGGGTATTGTGGATAAAAAACTCTTGCAAATGGAGAGGTAGGATAATCGGGGGGGATGGTAATGACTATACGGAGGAAATATATGTCCAGGGTCATGAGGATAGTAATAAGGCCCAGTCTTCTGGGGGTATTTGGGAGGGTGAGGCTTTTCACCTGGTGCATCCGATTCAGAGCCAGAGGCGGGAACAGGTTTTGGGTCACCAGAAAGGGTAGCCAGGATAAGGCCAAGGCTTCTGGGGGTATTTGGGAGGGTGAGGCTTTTCACCTGGTGCATCCGATTCAGTGTCAGAGCCAGAGGCTGGAACAGGTTTTGGGTCACCAGAAGGGTAACCAGGATGCTGCCAACCAGGATAAGGCCAAGGCTTCTGGGGTATTTGGGAGGGTGAGGCTTTTCACCTGGTGCATCCATTTCAGTGTCAGAGCCAGAGGCTGGAACAGGTTTTGGGTCACCAGAAGGGTAGCCAGGATAATGCAACCAGGATAAGGCCAAGTCTTCTGGGGGTATTTGGGAGGGTGAGGCTTTTCACCTGGTGCATCCGATTCAGTGTGTCAGAGCCAGAAGCTGGAACAGGTTTTGGGTCACCAGAAGGGTAGTCAGGATAAGGCCAAGGCTTCTGGGGGTATTTGGGAGGGTGAGGCTTTTTTCACCTGGTGCATCCGATTCAGTGTCAGAGCCAGAGGCTGGAAACAGGTTTTGGGGTCACCAGAAGGGTAGCCAGGATGCTGCCAACCAGGATAAGGCCAAGTCTTCTGTGGGTATTTGGGAGGGGGAGGCTTTTCACCTGGGTGCATCCGATTCAGTGCCAGAGCCAGAGGCTGGAACAGGTTTTGGGTCACCAGAAGGGTAGCCAGGATACTGCCAAGGCTTCTGGGGGTATTTGGGAGGGTGAGGCTTTTCACCTGGTGCATCCGATTCAGTGTCAGAGGCCAGAGGCGGGCTGGAACAGGTTTTGGGTCACCAGAAGGGTAGCCAGGATACTGCCAACCAGGATAAGGCCAGGTCTTCTGGGGGGGTATTTGGGAGGGTGAGGCTTTTCAGCTGGTTGCATCCAATTCAGTGTCAGAGCCAGAGGGCGGGGACAGGTTTTGGGTCACCAGAAAGGGTAACCAGGATGCTGCCAACCAGGATAAGGCCAAGGCTTCTGGGGGGGTACTTGGGAGGGTTGAGGCTTTTCAGCTTGGTGCATCCGATTCAGAGCCAGAGCCAGAAGCTGGAACAAGGTTTTGGGTCACCAGAAGGGTAGCCAGGATAATAAGGCCAAGGCTTCTGGGGGTATTTGGGAGGGTGAGGCTTTTCACCTGGTGCATATCGATTCAGAGCAGAGCCAGAAGCTGGAACAGGTTTTGGGTCACCAGAAGGGTAGCCAGGATACTGCCAACCAGGATAAGGCCAAGTCTTCTGGGGGTATTTGGGAGGTCGAGGCTTTTCACCTGGTGTATCCGATTCGGTGTCAGAGCCAGAAGCTGGAAACAGGTTTTGGGTCACCAGAAGGGTAGCCAGGATACTGCCAACCAGGATAAGGCCAAGTCTTTCTGGGGGTATTTTGGGAGGTCGAGGCTTTTCACCTGGTGTATCCGATTCAGTGTCAGAGCCAGAAGCTGGAACAGGTTTTTGGGTCACCAGAAGGGTAGCCAGGATAAGGCCAAGGCGTCTGGGGGTATGGTTGGGAGGGTGAGGCTTTTTCAGCTGGTGCATCTGATTTAGTGTCAGAGCCAGAGGCGGGAACAGGTTTGGGTCACCAGAAAGGGTAGCCAGGATACTGCCAAACCAGGATAAGGCCAAGGCTTCTGGGGGTATTTGGGAGGGTGAGGGCTTTTC
>NC_056598.1:9300110-9300191 GCF_018340385.1 Cyprinus carpio
TCACAGACTGTGGAAACATAACACTGGACTTCAATCAACTTGGGCTATGAGCTTCTCCACCCTTCCTCCAGACTCTAGGAC